>NC_051186.1:93450125-93487038 GCF_013339695.2 Rhipicephalus sanguineus
ATAGGTACGAGTGCTTCGAGGTCTGTGGAAAGGTGTAATGGTTTCCAGGCGCTTACATCTGGGAACTCAGTGGTGTGCATGAGGTCAGAGGTGGAATCGGGAATGGGATATGAATCAAAGGACTGTGGGACGCCTCGCGTTGGGCGCTGACGGGAAGACGACAAATGAGGCTGTAAAGGGCGATATGGGATTGGCAAGTTTTGAGGCGAGGGAAGCTCAGAGCAAAATAAGGTTCGAGAAAGGCTATGGAATATGAAGTAGTAGATTGGCAGAGAAGGTGTTGCGTTATTTGTATAGGAAGAGCGTGGACACACAGTGGAGAAAACGAACTAGGAGGCTCACTGGTAAGTATATGGCTGGTAGTGCTAAGCGATATGGCAACAAAGAGCGTTAAGCGAAATGTCAGAGAGGCGGAGATTATTTATTAGATAGAAGCGACGGAAAAAAGACGGCTCCGAGTAACTACCGAAAGGGCAAGAACGAAATAAGGATGGAGGCATTTTATGATAATTGAAGGGAAAGCGCTTCACTGTTTGAGGTGAGGTCGGGTTGCCTTAAAGCGCGTAGTTATAAAGGGAGATTCATTAAAAAAGAAGAACAATGCACGTGCTGTGAGGAAGCTACGAAAACGACGGAGCATGTTCTGATTGGATGTGGACATATCCACCCGGGTGTGTGTTTGGGCACGAGCCGGCGTCAAGCCTTGGGCTTCAAGGAAAACACTGGAAAGCTCAACACGTCCGCGATAGAAATAACCAAGAGTCGGTTAGATTACTGGTGGCAGAAAAGTAGAGAGAAAGGACAAAAATAAATAGTGGGAAAAATAAGGTAATTTTGTCTGATGGGGCAGAGAGCTGGGCTACGAATTTGTTGTTGCTTTTTTCTATGGTAATATCGATGTCATCGAAGTACACAAGGCATTAGACTAACTTAAAAAACGAAGTGTTTTTTTTTCTTTTTGCCTTGTCTGGTGGCGGACATATCACCGCCCCGTTATAAAGGGGACGCTCATAGCATTCATCCATCCATCCACCGTCCGTCCGTGTGCTACTCTGCGGCCGTTGGGACGGCATTTGAGTGAGAACGCCTGCACTATGTGACGAACTGCCGGCACATATGTGACTATTTTTGCAAACTTAGAGAGAGGGCTAAGTATTCAGTACGCTTAAATATTTATTGTATCGTGGTTGACTAACGTGCAAAGCCGTAGACTTGCGTGGTGCAGGACGGCCTATGTGATGTCGTGTCCATAGCTGTAAGATGCAAAGAATTCCTAAATCACTTCTCGTATCTTTATTTTCGAGGTATATTTCATTTCCGCATAATGATTACACGATATGAGCGCTATGCGCTGGCAGAAACATCACCCCGAGCGCTGAGGCTGACGTCAGAGAACAGGTGTTGACGAGTGCCACACCGCTCATACGCTCTGTCCCTAGCGGCGAAGGCATCAACTAGAACGTGTGCGCTGGAGTGGGGAACACCTGTGCAGGTCAGGAGTTCTAGTAGGTCATGGTTTGGCCGCTTTCGTCCAAGGCGCCCTGTGGAGTGTCGCATCGACTTCGTTGCTACAGCTGCTCTTCGCCAAGTGGCCTGCGCAATTCAGGCATCCAAAGACGTCACATGGACGCTGCATTTTCTCTAACTTGCAGTTTAGTTAGAGCGGGTTTCCGGAGCCATGAAAAGCCGCGTGCAGCAGTAAGCGATGACAAAACTATATACTCTTGCAACGTGACCTCGCCAGCTCGTTTCATTTTCGCCACTGTGGCAAAAACGAAACCGTCTGCGTCTACCACCCGCGTCGTCAAGTGTAACGTAACGCAGTTTTTTTTTTATTGCGATAGCAATTATATGGACAGTCTCGGCTGGATTTTGCCGTCGCCGTCGCCATGCACCGTATATGTATAAGTATGTATATATATATATATATAAAAGCCCCAAAGCAAAATAATTCAGAAAAATGCTTCCGAGGCGCGGAATCGAACTAGGGACCTCTTACTCCGCAGCGAGTGGTGCTATCCACTACGCCTCGAAACGCAGATCCTCCACGTAGCTAACGGCGAGCCTTATATACACACCCTTTACCGCTGGACGGACTCAGAGACGGCAGGCGATAATAAGCGTTTCTTCATTACCAGCGAGATGGCGCTAGGAGCCCGACGGGCGCATTTAAAAGTCGTCGGCGAGCTCGCTCGCTTCTTCTTATATTTGCGCATGGGAGAACCTTGCCCTTCCGCTGTCTGCTCGCGCGGTTTTCTCGTGGTGAGGGGAAGAGGAATGGTTCAAGCTTTCACCGTGATGTCCGCGCTCATGTTACGGCGCGTACGAATGTCACTCGAGCTCAGGGACGCCGCTAAACGAACAAACAGAAGATGAGCGCGAACTATCAAGTGTCACAGCTCGACACTTGAAGCACGCTAGTTTCCTTCGCTGCTTCGGCCGCCTTTGCAACAGGAGCGCTGTTCAAAGTGAGAGTATCCATTGGCGAGCCTCACTTCGTATAGCATTAATTTCTTGCTATCGCATTCATTGCTTCGCCCTTGCGGCGAAACTGTGACTTTTTATCTTTTTGCATGAATCCAATAGAAATGCCTAAGTAGCATTTCATACCGTCTTGTATGCACTGCAGGAATTTTCTTATAATGTTGCGCTGAGAGAAAGGCACGAAGGACAAGCGACAAAGAGAACTGGACAAGCAGTGCGCATCTTTTTCTGCATTGAGTAGCTTGAGTACTAGTGATTAATTATACTGAGGGCCTAGTGCATCATTAAGCTAGTAATAAAATGTCGTGTCCTGCACTTGCCTCCGTTTCTTTATTACTAAAATCGCTGCTGTAAATAATATTGACGTACGTTCTAATCTTTGTCAAAAAACAACCTTTTAATCTCGCATAAATTGTTTACCTTTGGTGCTAGCTTAAAAAGAATAAGCCTTCATTTCGACTAGATTTCGCAAATGGGAATGTGTACCTCTAAATAAAAATTTCAGCCACTTCCATGCCGTGAAAACTGTCGGACAGCGAAGCTGTCGCCCCTTTCGTGGGGCATTACATTTTGCTCCTAAATTTCGCATAGGTTTTCGCTATTTGTTGTGGCTCCTTACCATTAGCTACACTGACCGAGCTGAAGCAGTTTCGCGTGGCAGTCCGAGAGCTGTGCTGCGCATGCGCGAGGAGCAGTGACGTCTCACGATGCACAGCTGGCGCACCGTAGCCGCCGCCGCCGCACGCACCCCGCCGATCTACGCATTCCAGAGCATTCCGCACGCATTCGATCTACGCAGACATACTGGCGCCGGCGCGCGCCCAGCTGTGCGCCTCCGTTGCGCAGTGGCCGTCTGACGCTGCGCCGGGCGTTGGGGCCATAGAGACGGCAGCGTGTTACTACAATGACCACCGAGCCGTCTTTGTCGCAATAGAGGAATGGCGTTGAGCAAAAAATAAACATACATGTGTCTCATAATGCGGATACTGTGTGTGTGTCATTGAAGCAGCAGTATAATCATAATAATCAAGCTATCCTAGACAACCAGGAGAGCTAAGAATAATCAGCTGAACCTTAGCTCACGCTACGGATATCCTGTCATAGCCGAGCTAAGCCACTACATTTTTTTTTCAGATTAAGGCATGTATACCCCACGCGACGATATGCTCATTCGCGGCCGCACTGGAACGCTACCGTAGTGTTCCAGCGTCCGTGGCTCTTTCCACCCGCCCACTCACTCAAAACGCGTAATCATGCCCGCCCTGCAACGCAAGCAGCGTTCTGAGCGCTTCTGCTGCGCATAACATACACTACCCGCTGGTAGCGTCCCACCGCGGCCGCAACTCGTAATGCCGTGCGCGAGAGCAGCCGATGCAGCACTGCTTGCGTCACACCCACGCAGTGAATATACTGTAACGCCGACACCTCTTCGGTTGACCTACTTTCCGCAAGCGCCAATCATTATCCTCCTCTCGCTGCCTCTCCTAATCCGAGCGAGTGTACAACGCTCCTCACGTTCTTCCCCTCAGAGCGAGCGTCTGTCTCGTTACCCTCATCAGAACGGTCAATTGGCCAAGTTGGTGTCCTTCCACCAAAAAAAATCACAGCATATCCACGGGGTGAATGATGATGACTCCGGAGGGAATCATCGGTAAACCGTGAAACTCTTCCGTGAAATTCGCCCAGTACATCATATAAAGACTGTGAAACACCGTGTATATATTAAACACCAAACTTTTATTGTACTGTTGGTTTGCGTGGTCCCTTCATTATCACCGCTTTGTGATCGGTGAAATGCAGGAAAAGTGTCCGCTCCCGAGCGAAAGAGAGAGCGCGCCAAGAGCGACCGCGTTCCCGCTCGCTCTGTGAGAATTAACGGCAAGGCTAGAGGGAAGACACGACGCGCGTAGCGTTCCTCTTCGCGTTCCACGACGCGAGGTCGGTAGCATGCCCAACGAAGGCCAAGAGAACGCGATAGTGCAAGTGCTCCGGCATCGCATCGCCTCATGATCCCATTTAGCCAAACATCTTGCTCAAGGTGTGCTTTGCGTTTTTTCGTAGAATTAATTTCTTTATCATGTACATTAAGACGAAAAGTTGAAAGTTCACTAGAGTATATCGCCCGCAAAGTATGTCTTTTATTGTGATTAAATCAAGGAACACTACGATGTCTTGTAAATTATGATATCTAGTGAATTGCTCATCTAGTGAGCAATTCATTAAACTAGAGCTGGCTACATACTACTACTACTACTACTACTACTACTACTACACAGGAGGGAACGACCCACACCCTAAGGAGCTTCGCCCCTAAAACGAGAATGGGCAAAGGAACGACAGACAACGGCGCTGGATTATTAGGAGCGAAGCTCCTTAGGCCTGCACCCCGCCGTCGCCGTCAAAGCTCCCTTCTCTTAAGCATCGCTTTAGGTTGCAGTGGCCGGTGATTTAAAAGGAAATGTTTAGGCCTTCAGCGGTTTGGTTCTAGCGCACCAGAAATTCAAGGTTAAAAGAAATAAGCTCTTGCACAACTGGTTATAATGGTCGTCTTCACTTTCACCACCTTTATCGTGGATTGTGAAATGACAGCCATCATTCTAGAGCACTACGGGCTCTTTCTCGAAGGCAGTCCGCTGCCTTATTTATCGCTTTATTGCAAGCCGCCGCGATCGCTGCAGGCTACCTCTTGATGAGCAAGGTGAAGCAGGTTAACCGGAGGCGAAAGCAGGAGCCTTTTTTTAGCTATTCTGGCTCGGCACAAAAATACTCGACACTTGTGCTCACTCATAAACTCACAGCAGCTTGGATATGGAGCAGCGGCGATGCTATTCGTTTTCAAAAAAAAAAAAACTAAATTTCACGAAACAGGAAGACCGTTTGATCGGGCTATAAAACGTTTACTGGTTCCCGCCCGTATTTGCGTCACCGATTACGTAAATTTCAGGCCAGGCAGAGCAAAATAAAATCATGAGAGATTGTTCTAATGTTATAGAGCCCCTGCCGAGCGGTAGCCTCCTCTGCAATGCTCGAGCGCAAGGGGCGAAAGCGTCGCGTAGGCAGTCTGTGCCGCAGAGAGCCTACAGTGCGTGGCCATGAGACACGGAGGACAGTACCATAGCAGAATTATAGGAGAAATTTTAAAACATAATTACGTCATTGCTGCGTTCAAGCAAAACTTTGCCTCACTTGTTAAATTCCCAGACTGCAGACGACGATGACCACTGTCGAAAATGGGGGGGGGGGGACTCCGCCTTTCTAACATTTACCAGTGGGGGGGGGGACTCTCCCCCCCCCTCCGGTCGATACGCCTATGAATGTTCTTTATTTTTTCCTTACAAACCACATCTTTAAATGACAGGAGAACAGCAGAGGTGTAAGGCAGAGATGCTAGCCAGACTGGAACAACCTCTTTTCCACCCCACACTCAGGATAGCATCGCCTAATGTGGGGTAGTGGTGGCGATGGCAGTGGGTTAAATGCTGCCCCAGAGGTGGCAGCATACACCCACTGTAGGACAGGGTACGTTTCGATGAAAACTGAAAGCGTTACCTGAACCGTGCGGCATATTCGTTGCAGGACGTGTTGAAAGCTTTTGGCTGCCATGAGAGCGATGACGCAGACCTGCTTGCTTCTGATGGCTGGTTTGTGGACGGGCGTGTTGCTGAGCAGTGACTACACAGATTCAACGATGGTGGGAGGCTGGACAGAGCAGAACCCGCAGGGGAGCCCCAAGTATCTGAAGCTTGCCCACTACGCAGTCTCCACGCAAACAGAGGGCAGGACCGTGTACGACACGGTCGTCAACCTCACTAATGTCGCCACCCAGGTTAGTGCGTGGTTTGTTTGTTTGTTTGTTTGTTTGTTTGTTTGTTTGTTTGTTTGTTTGTTTGTTTGTTTGTTTGTTTGTTTGTTTGTTTGTTTGTTTGTTTGTTTGTTTGTTTGTTTGCAATAATCAGGGAGTTGAGGTAATTATTCTAATATCAAATTCATCTTAAACGATAAATTTTCGACCGAAGCTACGCTGTGTAAATACGATGCGTGTCATTGTGGCAAACTGGGGACATATACTTAACACCCGCCGTTCTTGAACATGCACAAATCTGGATACGAGGGCGTTCCCACCGAAAGGAGGACACCAGAATCGGATACCGAACCCGTGCTCTAGTAACAAAGAGACAAGACCCTAATAGGTAAGCTGTCTCGATCAGATTATAAACATGCTTGCTTATTCTTAGTCCAATAGCGCAAATTACCTGTTACGGGGATCCGCCAACAATCTGGCGCTTGAGTTGAATGGGAGATAAAAACGGAGACTGTAAGGCAAAGTAAGATAGAAATTCAACAAATTTTTAAGTAAATAGTGTTCACTTCAAAAAGAGTGAACTAGAAATTGAAATAAATATTTGATTTACTACCCCCAAAACAAGTTTCTTTGTCATCTACCATTGAATTAAATGCTTAAGACGGCCTTCACCAGGTGCCATGATAATCCCTGTTATTTGTGCAACACTAGTTGTTCGTCAGGTGCCCGGCACTGTAGAGCTCCATCACCTCTTCGTGCAAGGACATGACATCACTTTTCAGTGACTTCCATGTCATTGCGGCGTATTGGGCAACGAACATGCCGACGCAGCTGCTCGATCTGCACGCGAAGACGGCGTACAAGAATCCATCCCGTTCTCAAGAACAGATGCTGCAATAAAAATTCGAGAGATTGCTAATGTGACAGAAAATCCTTGTGTGACACACCAAGTTTGCAGCACACATGACTGCATAGACTGGACCCGTCTCGTCGACTTCGGCCGCCGTCCGGACTCTTTCGACTCGAGACACAACGTTGCTTTGCCGACTGTGGCTTGGTGTCGCTTTCACCGAATTTTTTGCCTTCTTAATCGGCATGGAAGACAGTGCTGCTTGCAGCCACTGCGGCAGCGATTAAACGATAGACCACGTTCTGTGTCGCTGTCCTCGCTACAGCGCGCACAGACTGCCGCTAGCTGCTGTGTTGGCCCGGCTTGACGACAGACCCCGGTCGGAACAGTCAGTGCTGAATGGCGAACCGTACTGTCTTCACACCGGAAATCATTTAAGGCCTTACTGAACTTTTTGCGTGCCAGTGGCCTCTTGAATAGGCTTTAGCACTCCCGCTCTACAGCTTCCTCTTGTTTATATTTATTTTATCGCTCGCCTGCTCTTCTCTCAGCTTTCCTTTCCACCTTTCTTTCCCTTGCCCCCTCCCCTTAGTGTAGGGTAGAAAACCGGATGCTACAATTCTGGTTGACCTCCCTGCTTTTGTCTCATTTTATTATCTCTCTCTCTGTTATTAGTGCAGTCAGTCAGAGCAGTCATCAACATGGGTAGCATTGCATAAGCATGAACATGACTACTTCTGAGAAATACAATCATTTGTAGTACGATTGTCCCAACACGGGTCGCGGTTTAATTGTGCCTGCCCACTGATGTGGTTTAAAGCCTATAATAAATCCACCATTTTTGGGAGCACCTCATCGTCTCCATTAAACGGTTCCTGTGTGCTTCCTCAATTTGACGTGCGTTTTCTTTTTTTTTTACCCACGTTATTCTTTTAGTGCTTTTCAACCAGCTACGTTATCGAGCACTTCTTTTGTCATTCGCTGCGCCAAGCCGCTCCAAACGACAACATTGCAGTATCTCTGCTTATTTCTGTCACGTTATTTTTTTTAGCGATATCGTTGTCTGATCTACTTGCAACATGCATGAAGTGAATAAACAAAATCATATAAGCTCGGCATCGACATCTTCACGCATCGAGCCCTCATTCATCCTGAGTGTTTTCAGCAGTTTCCGAAACCGTTTGAAACCCCCCGCCACGTCTGCAAAAATATTTTACTGTAGTCCACATTATTTCAATACTTGTCTTCAGCGAGCCCTACGTCGTGCTCCCTTTAGACATTGTCACGTTGATTTCCTGAAAAAGAGGACGGATATCTTACTTTTCGCAGCGCCTCCCATTCTGGTTTTCCGGCTTAGGGCTCTCCTGCTCAGAGCATGGGCGTGGGTTCAAACCCTGGTGGCGGCTAATGTGTATTGATTGATGAGAGCGAAATGCAAGAACGTTCCAGTGTCGTTCTCTAGATGTCCGTTAAAGCACGCCGTGTTGTCGAATTTTTTTACATATTTGAATATACTGCAGGCCAACTTGGCCCAAGTAGGAGGGGCAGTACACATAAAAAAAACAATAGCTTAATACATGCAATGGTTCCATCACGAACTAGTCGATAGCAGTGCGGTATTATACAATATAAAAGGTTGAACAACAGCAAGAAAAGACAGTTATACAATAATTGGTCTGCAGCCCTCCACTACAGCGTGCCTCGTGCAGATTCGTTATGTTAAACACAATGTGAATGAAAGTAGTAGCTTTTCTTGTTACTTTAAATTTATGCAGGTTGTTGCCGGCGTAAACTACAACTTGACCTTCACTACGGCACCGACAAACTGCAGGATCGGTCAAGTTCAATATTCGGCGACGCAGTGCGTTCCTGCCGGGCCGGTAAGCCACCACGCCAGCGCGCCCCTAAAGCAAGGAACTGTGTATTCGCTCTATACTTCGTAGGCGACGCTGAAAACCTATGCAAGCAGCCTCACTCATGCACGCTTCACCGTGTATGTAGTTGTTGCTCTTTCTTCTAAGCTGTCTATGGCATGACCAGACTTCATAAGTTAGGGAAAACCCCAACTTAAGTGAGCGCAAGTTTACTTAGGAGGAGTCCAATATTATTTGCCACGGCCGCGCTGGAACGCTATAGCAGTGCTCCAGCGCCGTATTGTGCTTGCATCCCTCTGAGTTGTCTGTAACGCACTCGGTGAGCTGCGTCCACTGACCGCAGAAACGTGTCACATCAAACGTATGCTGATAATTGGGTTGCGATCTCCGACGCCATTCTTGTAACAATCACGCTTGTTTCGTCACACTATTGCGCGCATTAACGGTTTGGCTTTCACGCAGCTAGTAGCGATTGTGCGTGCCTGTGCGCTGCATGACTGATGTGCATAAATTTGAAGTCATGTTTCACACCACGCGCACAGGCTGCGCGCAAGAGAATTCGCTCTTTCTGGTGTCGCATTTATCAGCTAGTTTTCACCGCCATCTAATGATGTGCGCCGTAATTAGACGTCTAAGCCCGAGACATGTAAGAATTGGTGATATATCGTTCACGCTTAGTTCGGATTTAAGTACGACTTTGGTAGAGGATGCAAAAGCTTCGCAGCCCTATTTACACTAATAGAGATGACATACTTTATGCCACGGTGGCAACGCAAGTGTCGTACTACGCTAACGACTATTTGGGGAGCCTTTCACTGAGTTTGGTGAGCATAACAAAAAAAGAAAAAGAAGGTCACAGCGTTTGAGTAAGAGCGACAAGAGCTAATTTCGGTATTCGAATACAAGAAAGTAATCCTTTAGATAGCACGTGTAACTGATACACTCGCTATTAAAGGGTTATGATGCCCAAAACACAGTGCTTGTATATAGTAAGGCGGATAGGCGGGCTAGTTGGCTTGAATCCATTCTTGATCTAAATGCGCACACTAAACGACGACAAAACGAAGAAGGCACAAGGACCTCGCACATGTCCGTTTTCTGCATGCTGGGAAGCTTGCAAATTGAACGCACCGCAATCTGCTATTGCTAAAATTCTCGAATAGCGTTAATTATAGCGCCCTAACATAAGCAGTCACTCTCTCCGTTGTACAGCGTATGGTCCACAGGCTATCATTGAATTATTTTTGATGTTATTCATTGTGCTTGCACCACGCTTGCACTGCTCGCCGTAAGGAAACGTTCAACATAGATAACTTGGTACTCCTAGGTGCACACAGTGCCGGTGGTAGTGTTAATGATGCTGCCACACCTGATCGGCAAGTGCTCCAGTCGATCGCTTCTTTTCGGGTAACCATATTGGGCGCGAGTCCCCCTACTGGAAACGCGGGCGCTGCAGTCGCTGTGAAGTGCAGGGTTGGATCACGTGGTCTCACCTCACTCTGGTGAAGGGAAGCGGACGGTTGAATGCGTTGTTTTCAACCACGATTTCGTGACGTTTTAGGAACTTGCTCCTTATGCTCGCGCCTTGTCCGTTATCGGCGGCGTGTACACTAGTTCTCGTTGGTTCCGCCTTAAGCGCAGCTGCGCTCTCTCCGGTGATTTCAAGAATGCTCACTAGATGGCGCGCCGCCGCTCAAGGCGGCGCACACCACGCTCGGCGCATGCGCTAGATAGATAGGTGACCGCTAGAGGGCCGCGCCTCGTTTGGCGCTCGCGTTTGGCGCGCTTCCTTTCTCTTCGCCGGGAGCTTACTCAGTGAACACTCTTCGTTGCCGCTCCGCACTATGAGCACCCCAGCCAAGGCAGCAGCGCGGCGGGCTCGCAACGCAGCAGCACCTCGGGCTCACCGCCAAGACCCTGCGGTGATAGCCCGGGAGTCCGAAGTGAAGAGGGCTAATGTATATATAACAACGTTGTCACGTCTATATGTGATGGTAGGGGAATGTGTACGGAGGATTCGCGGGTTACCCGATCATCTCCGAGCAAGCTCCTCTAACGTCATTCACTTCGTGGATATGGCGGTGATTTTTCCGTTGGAACAGCGTTTTTCAACAGCGTGGCAAGGGGGAGGGGAGGGGGGGGGGCTCAACATTGCACTGCGTTCTTATCATAAGGGCCTCAAAGGGTGGGGAGTTGGGAAGAAGTGCAGGGGCGCTGCGGCGAAGCTTCACCCACTTCGCCCCCCTCCCTTCTGCCCCCTAATAGAGAACCCCGCGCATGCCTATGCGTGTCAGCATCTATCGCGCTCAACCCAGTCTCTCGAAGGAAAGTGTGAAAAAGTGACGCTTTTGCGCACCACCTGCGGTCCTTCTTAAAAGAAGGACCGCGGATGTCTACGGCGAACTCGCGTGGACACTGGATACCCTATTCTCTTCGCGTTGTTCAGAACCCTATTACGCCAAAAGTGTATGCGGGACCAGGTGTAGTTATCTATGTGGCCTATTTCTTTGCTTTCCGTGAACGATGGGAAAATGGCACCCCTGACTATGAACATCCATGCAGTAGCACATGTCGATTATGCCATGACTGTTACTGCATTCTCCTTTCATCGTAGTTAAGCCTTATCACAACACAGGACTGATGTGCTCACCCATTTATATTGTAGTTTCACATTTACTCACTGAACAGTTTTGTTTTCCACAACAGGTGAACGGGAAGTGTTCGGCGATCGTCTACGTTGTTCCCTGGATGAACACTACCCAAGTGACCAGCTACACGTGCTCCAGCGCAACAAATTGAAGCCCACAATGTCAACATCATTTCCCTAGCAACCTACACGTAGCAAGCCCAAAGTTAAGTAGCATGCTAGCCAAATTGGAACAAATTAGAGAATTGAACAAACATTTTATTTTCTTCATTTTTGCGCGACGTGCTATCTATTACTGAACGAAACAAGAATAAAGCCGGACAAACCATTTTTATTTGACGTGGTATTTGTGAGTTCTCACTGCTGGAGCCAGCAATGACGGGCCCATTAATTAATCTGGTATTTTTTACACCGCAACGATGGCGTACAAACGCTATTTCTAGATATTACTGCGTGCACCCATACGAACAGCATACGCGCAAAATATTTCAGTGCCTACCCACTGTGGTAAGCTTAGCCGGCAAAGAGTGGATCTGCAATGGTCGAGGGCGCGCTTTCCCTTCCCGGCCATAGCGGCCACATTCCGATGGAGGCGAAATCCAAGAGCACCCGCGTGCGTAGATTTAGGTGCACGTCAAAGAATCTTAGGTGCTCAGGCAACAACAATGCTCCGACGGGAGAAGTATTCACCGGTGAAATAGTGCTCGCGTCCACTGGCGTGAAAATCTTCAACTCCGAAAAAGAAAGTAGCTGGCGTGCGTTTTTTTTAATTTATTTGAAGTACTGCATATGTATGCTCCTACCAAGTTTGCATTGTGATAATTCGAAGGTGACCTTAATCCTTGACCCAAGTGTCTGGCAGTGGCACTCCTATACTCGTACGTTCGTGTGCCCTGGTGGCTTTTATAGCAAAAAAAAAAGCGCCGCGCGTTGCATAGAACGCAGTGGTCCAGAAATACGCGTACACAACTCTAAAAGTCAGTTTTTCTATGATTTGAATATTATCACACACCTAATTCTGTCCATATTCTTTATTAAACTTGTATTACATTGTTCCTGCACTATTTCGCCTTCATAATCTGTTTAGCGGTGCAACGGCTCACGAATGAAAAGCGCGTGGGTAAGCCCAGCTGTGCGGCCGTCGCCCAGGTGGTGTAAATATGGCGTTCTTCTCTTCCGTTCTCTTCTCCCTTAACGTAACACCCATCATTTTCCTTTCCATTGTTCTCTGCGCCGTCCTCAATTTAAGTTGAACCCTCTCTGTAAGCCTCCACGTTTATTTCTACTCTGCAGGTAAGTGCGTAAGACGCAGCTGTTTCACACCTTTCCCTTGAGGGATGGTGGATAGTCACAATTTCACGCGGCCGTAGAAGCACTGATACCAAAAACTGACTCTAACAGTCATGAAAATGTCCGTCATTTTTTGGTCCATGTGAACATCAGCGTACTAATTAAGTTAAATTATCTACCTCGGCGCTGAGGTCCAACACGACCAGAACACTGGATAAATTCTTTGATATCAGGAGTTGCATACCGGCCTCCCTGTTCTAACAGAACATTTCTCGGTTACCTGTAAACCATTCTTGAGCAGTTCGGAATACTGTTGTACGCGGTGACATTAATTTCTCTTGTCTTCCAAGTACTAAGGATGTTTATAAAACCTGATTGCTTCTTACGGTTTTCCTAATGGCATTAGAAGCCCTTCTAGCGCTAATGACTATTATGTCACACTTATTGACCACATGTTATGCCATTTCAACTCTGACGATACGATTTCCGTTGTAATACATGCAGGTACGGACGTAACCGATAATATTTCTAATTTATTATTTGTTTTGTTGACATCCTTATCTAGTGTGCTGAAATCGGTACATAACTCGGTTATCCGTTTTGACGGCAACATGCTGCTCAGCAACTTCACTGCAGTATGAGATCTGTCTCACCACAATCGTCGAGGAAAGATGAGTGAAGCACCGCAAGTGCCCTTGTGCATGTTTCGATAGAAGATAACATGCTCAACACTTCCGACTTCTCGCAGTCAATGATGGTAATTCGGAGCATTTGATGTCCAAAATTACGTTACAATTCTAATTTAATTTTTCACTTTGGGTTCAACGTCCCAAAACCACGATATGATTATGAGGAACGCCGTAGTGGAGAGCTCCGAAAATTTCGACCACCTGGGGTCTTTAACATGCACCTAAATCTAAGTACACGGGCCTCAAGCATTTTAGCGTCCATCGAAAATGTGGCCGGCAGGGACCGGATTCGATCCCACGACCTTCGGGTCAGCCGTCGAGCACCTTAGCCACTAGACCACCGTGGTGGATAAGATTACGTGTTATGACATAATATGAGAGGGTGACGGGCTATTGGTCTAAGAACACGAGAAATTACTGCGCTCTTAACTAAATGTTAAATTAGTTTCTAAATTAGAAACACATTTTTCTTCTAATAAACAAAAGTTGAACACTGAGTCCGTATTTAACACACTTTATTAACCCTTTCAGCCCTGGATTTTTTATTTTGGCCGGAGACATTTTTTGTGCTTGTTTTCCTAATAGTTAGGACCTCAGAAGACCAAAAACGAAAAGATGAGCCAGTGACGCAAGTATTTATGGATTAATTAGCTGGAATCAAATTAGGTCATCAAGGCTCAGTGGTTGTCAAATTAGGAAAATGGCTTCTTTATTGGTGCTCTCACTAGTGTGAACTAAGCTTCAGGTGATACTCCTTGAAATAGCTTCTGTAGACGTCCCGAAAACGGCGCTTAGCAGCCTCACCTGACCCGCCTTCACCCATGACCTCGGTCAAGCCTTCTTTGTGGCCCCAGCTCCACAAATATGTCGCAACTTTGATGTTAATCTAGTTAGTCTGAAACGAAAAAGAATGGCAAAGCGAATTCGTGAATGTATTAAGGCGGGTATATCAATTGAAGCAGTGGCCCTCTTTACGAAATATGTACACGGAATGTGCAGTAGGAGCACAACGATTCCATTGTAATGTCGATAAGGAATGAGTTTATGCTGATGGCCTATTGCAAACCAGCCCTTGTGCACGAAATAGTCCTTCCATGATCCCGATTCCACTTTTACAGCGAAGTTGTATACGGCTACGCGAAACGAAAATGGGCCTGTCCTATGTTCGCGAAAACTCCTAGCGCGTTTGTACCACAAAAATTGGGCAAACCCATCACTCGCCACCGTTCCACTAAAACCGAAGAAAAGAACACACAGGTAGAAAACACCATTTAAGATTCCTGAACAGACGTAAGTAATAATTGAGGAAGACTAACGACCCAGTGATAAACACCATTGCTGCACGTTTCATCCCTTTCTTGACACCCTTGACGTAACTATTTTTTTTTACGGGAGATGGCGCATAAGTATATGCCCGTGCTATAATTTTGGCAATTTGATCGCTTTAAAAGCCGGTTGAATGATTAGTTTTGCTTGCATGACAACCTAGAATTCTTAGCCGTGCATCTTGATCTGAGTACTCAGCTATGTACGTTTCGACGCCATCGATAATAATATCTGGGGTTTAACGTCCCAAAACCAGGATATGATTATGAGAGACGCCGTAATGGAGGGCTCCGAAAAGTTCGACCACCTGGAGTTCTTTAACGTGCACCTAAATCTAAATACACGGGCCTCAAAGTTTCGACGCCATCGAGATGCGGCCGCCATGGCAGGGAATCGAACCCGCACCTTTAAGATTAGAGCCGCAACACCTTAGTCGCTACGCAGCCGAGGCGGCTATAAGAAATTTAGCAAGGCTAATGAAAATAAAAATGGACGAAAAAGACGACTGGCCACATTGGGGAGATCACTCCAACTCCTCCGGTTTGATTACGTTCGACTGCGGCTGGGGCCATACTGAATACCCGGGTTATTTTGTGTAGGAATGTCCAAAAAATTTTGAAGTGTAAGGCGCGACCACGACAACGGACAAAAGGGAGAGTAGACACACACGTAGCGCCACTTCCAGCCGTGTGTGTGTACTCTCCCTTTTTGTACATCGTCGTCGTCGCGCCTTACACTTCAAATATGCTGAACCAGCACTCCCCGTCTGCCATTCTCAAGTCCAATAAGTGTGACGGTAGGACAGTCGCCCTTTATTCTTAATCACGAAGCATCGCCCGGATGGTTCAGGAGATGTGAATGCCGTTCTCCGCTACAATGAGCTGCACATACGAGCACTTTCATTTGTGTTATTGGTACGTTTTGAGCGAACGCGAAAATTAATATACTCGAAATGTATTTGTAATGAAATTAGCACCTCGCTTACGTTCACGGCGAACCTGATTGAAGGGTCTTTGAAAAGGGTGATATTATATTAATATTCTATACTTATGACGGAATCAACTTGTGTGCAAGTTTGCCATTGTGGATACTGGACTGAATAAATCGAGACGTACCTAGCGTAAGGGCACGCACCAGGAACTGCGGTGCGTAGAAATGCCCTCGAACAAGAAGTACATTCCCTGGCATATCATATCCACCTGCAAAAATATAACAGACGTGCATGCGAAGGTAAGTTTGCGAGCACAAAATATCAGAGCACATTGTGAACGGTTACCTGTCTGCGTTTTTTGTGCCAACAGAACTGCTCACCACGTGCACAGTGCAATAGGCTACATAGCTAGGGACAATAGAAAAACAGCAATAACAGCTTGGTTTTAAAAAAGTCAATGACACGTGCGCAGTGACCCATACGGTAATTCACGGCGTACCGCAGACACCCGTACAGTAGGGTGCAAGTCATGGGGCATATACGGTTAAACCTCGCTATAACGAAATTCTCGATATAACGAAGCCCTTTGCACAAACCCATGTATATTGAACCTCAACACAACGAAGCGTGTTTATCCGCGATTTTGACGTTACGAAGTTTCAGTGCTGCCGCAGAAGAACTCCGAGGTGATAAATTTCAAAAATTCTGAGGTCAGTGACTATATGGTTCATCTGACCGAGGTTTTTGCTAACGCCTTTTTTCAAATCGCGCGGCAAGCACTGGAGAGTGGCCACCTAGGCGAAGCTGAGCGCTTTCTGGCCGCGGATTTGGGGGAAAGGGTGAAAAGCTCTCCTTCCCTTCGGAGCGCCTCAGAGGCATGCGGCTGATTTGTGGCATGCGGGAACCCTGATGCGTGCAATTCTACCCACTCTACGCAGACTAGTTCTGTATTCGGTGCCGCGCGTGCCTTCTGTCAGCGCCCGGCATGGTGTTTTTGTACAACTGTGGCAGACAAGGAAGAACAGGTGTGGCAGACGAGGCTACGGCGCCCGTGAGCACAGGCTGCCACAGGTGTGACGGACGGTTATAGACAATTTGCGGTCTGCCAACTATTAATCTAACCACTACAGCTGTCTTAAGACACGGTGGCGGTGGTGTTGCTTGCTTGAGGGCTTAGCCATGAAGTTTGAACAGCGCATTTCAATACATCTGTGCAGCAGTTAGTGGACGTGCAACTTGTTGCTGTGAAAGCGTGTTGGCGCAGCACGTCTTGGAACACGCCTATGTGCACATTGTTACGTTATTGCGCACCACTTTGAGGACGAAGACTGAACCACACGAACACAAGCGCAAACTTACAACTGAATTTATTGGACGGACACATGAAGCTTTTATACAATCGCGTACCATAGTAATAAACAAACAAAATGAAAACATTTACAAAGAAAGGAAGATATATATAATTAATATTACAATACTGATAGACACTCATGCCGATGAATCTCGCACCTATCGCATATCCCTGCATTACATATTCAGATACGTTATTTAATTCTGCGTTAGTCCCAAAGATGCCATACTGACGCAGTCATCCCCCAGGCGAACAATTTCGGACGCCTCAATGATTCACGAGTCATCTGATTATTGTGTCTAGCGACAACCTTAGTTTCACGGAACTTCGGCTGGCATCCGCAATCTCGATAATGCAAGCCTAGGTGTCCTTGCACCGATTTATGCACATTGTTGTTGTACTCCCGCAGTCTTTTATTCAGGCACCGAGGTCTGGCCTACCTATTTCTTTCCGCATGTGAGCGGAATCTCGTACAACCACTTTTTCGACACAATTCACAAACTTGTTTCTGTGGTTAGTTGTGCAAGCACTTGTTCCCGTCACCTTTTCCTTTCTTACGTTGCAAAGTGACGACAACTTACGGGGTGCCGTAAAAAACTACTTACACTCCGACACGGCCCCCAATCTTGTTCAGGCGAGGGGAGACGTCGTGAAAGTACGGTATCGCAGTGGTCCTACGAAAATTCCCTTTCTCGCTCTGGGGTTTACTCTGCACTCGCTCCTTCTGGGACTTCTTGACTGCCTGCAATAGAGGGTTAGCCACTGACATAGTGACATAACCTGGATACCCTGCCTGCTTCAGTCGACCAAGTTGGGCTTGAAAGCTTTCTTGCACCAAATGATGGCAAGACTTCTGCAAAGCATTCTTTAGGCACGTGCTTGCAACCCCTCTTTTCACAAGTTTTGAGTGACTGGAAGAGAAGGGAAGCAAGGGCTTACTGGCGCGCGGCTCGTATTTCCAGCACATATGAGAACTTGAAAAGCTTAGCCGCAAGTCGAGAAACCTGATGGTTCCTTCTTCTGCCAACTCGTGAGTCAGCGTCAAGGGACTGAGGCCTGCCTGTCTGAGTTCCGTGAAACCAAGGTTGTCGCTAGGCACAATAATCAGATGACTCGTGAAATCATTGAGGTGTCCGAGATTGTTCGCCTGGGGGATGACTGCGTCAGTATGGCATCTTTTGGGACTAACGCAGAAGGAAATAACGTATCTGAATATGTATGTAATGCAGGGATATGCGATAGGTGCGTGATTCACCGGCATGAGTGTCTATCAGTATTGTAATATTATTTATATATATCTTCCTTTTTTTAATGTTTTCATTTTGTTTGTTTATTACTATGGTACGCGATTGTATAAAAAGCTTCATGTGTCCGTCCAATAAATTCAGTTGTAAGTTTGCGCTTGTGTTCGTGTGGTTCAGTCTTCGTCCTCAAAGTGGTGCGCAATAACGTAACAATGAATATATACCAACTGGCCCAAGCAAGTACCCTTATAGGTGCACAGTTGAGGCAATAGGTTTGAGCCATTACCGAACACCCACCATATTGCATGTGTGGCTCACTTTAAACGTAGCAGGTTATCGCCATTGCCACCGCACGTTCAGTGTCTGCAAATATTGGATCCATCGAAACGGTAGCAACAAGCCGAGCACAGAAAGTAATCACTCCCGCCCAGCTACATGGACCTAACAAAATATATTCAGCTGACGTTGACTTAGTTATAGAGCGTTTATCTGGGGACCTACCACGCACAGGTCGGGGCACAGCTGGCCGATGCACGATGACACCTACTCTCAGCTCTGAATACCAGCTATTTAAAGAGGGATTATCGCCAGATGGACTCAAGCAACTGAAATATAGCTTCCCGGACGGCCTGTAGCGGTTATTCATATCCTTCGGTACAATTCTATGCCGTTAATAAAACATTACTGCGCCTTGGAATTTGGAGTCTTCTGAAGGAGCTTTAAGGACCAGTTCAACTCAGCTCCTGCATTCCAGGACGGACGTTCCAGGCAGCTCAGTCTCGTCGAGCATTTGATTGCAGATCTTGACCCTCTGTGTCCATATACGAGTTATACTATCAGAAGCCCTGGCGGACTCATGAAGATATAAGTAGCACTGCAGATGTCACAATTCCCTGAGGGAAGGCTCACTGGAGCACCCGTTACTGCATTTCATCCTGTGCACTTACAGCATTTTGCAAATAACGACCTCACATGAAGCCGTGTCGATAGTTTCGCTGTGGTCGGCAATAAACAGCATACGTACGCGCCTATGTCTATGGGTGTAGAGTGCGCCATCCGAATTGCGTGGCACAATTTACAAGGAGGGTTATCCCCAAATAACATCCACTTTGTAAACAACGCAAACTTATTAGCACCAATTCACCGAGTCA
This sequence comes from Rhipicephalus sanguineus, assembly GCF_013339695.2. Lineage (NCBI taxonomy): Eukaryota > Metazoa > Arthropoda > Arachnida > Ixodida > Ixodidae > Rhipicephalus > Rhipicephalus sanguineus. The sequence continues at coordinate 93,469,765 of NC_051186.1, forward strand.
TCAACATTGGACTATGATATTGTGTGTGGCAGATGCCGCGCGCGAACTAGCATGCGTAAGAAATGTCTTTCCTCAAGCATTTGTAACCAAGAGTACATCCACTGCGCACAGGGGTTACAAAAGGACAACTCGAACACGAAAGAAATGATCAAAAAGACAACAAAGAGTATTAGAATACGCACGGTGTTTAGACAACCTCGTGAATTCCAAAACCTGTGCAAGCCGATAACGCACGATCTGTTCCTTGTGAATGTAGCAGCATGTCATACAGTGAATTTTGGACTACTATACCAAACTCACATACTTATCGCTTTTCCACAAAAAAAAAAATGCGGAAGTTTGCACTAAGTTGCGCAAAGCTTGGTACAGCGAAAATGGTTTATCAGATTCGCTGAGCTGCAGCTCGTCGTGCTGACGCACGGGAATTGCAACGCCGGCGGCGATTGGATCCAGCGTGCTTGGCCGAAGAAGCGGCAGCCGAGAGACGGCCGCAGGCGGATCCAGAATACGCGCAAAGCTCGCCACTCTGAATGTGTTGAAATCGGTGTACCTGAGCCATGGTGTAAGAAACTGTGGCGGTTGCTACGGCGACGACTCGGCGGCGGCTGCTCCTCGGCGCGGCGGCGGCTTGGCTATTTTTAGCATATGTGGCGCGCAGCCGAGGCGGTTGCTATGGCAACGGCGCAGCAGGGGTATTTTGTTAACGGACGTCTTACAGCCACTTTATTAGCTTCGCTGTTAAAACGTTGGAGCCATTCCACTCACTGTGAAAGCGGGTGACCAGCGTCGCTAACGGGCACCCTTCCGCCTCTGCTCTTGTCAGCGTTTTTCGTAAGCACGCTGCTCCTCGGTCGTTCTCACAGTTGTTATAATAATAATATCTGGGGCTTAACGTCCCAAAACCACGATATGATTATGAGAGACGCCGTAGTGGAGGGCTCCGGAAATTTCGACTACCTGGGGTTCTTTAACGTGCACCTAAATCTAAGTACACGGGCCTCCGACATTTCTCACAGTGGTTGGTCAACCCATACTTGCCACGCACAAGCGCGCCAACGCAGCGCCTGGACTCGAATGATGTTTCAAAACACGTACGAAAGCCGCATGGATCCACCTAAATTTTCTGCGCAGCCTCCGGGATCGGCCCACTGGTACAATATCGAAAATTTCATTATTATCTTTACAGAGCTGCATTTATACAACCAGCACAAATGATCATTCTTAAATCTGAGTTTAAAATCGGGAAACTGAAGCCCTGCTTCGGTTTCTGGGTATTCATTTTTTCGTCCGGTCATTCCAAGATAATGAAATCCGTTATCGTGTACGCTGCGCCTCGCCGTGCTCCAAAAAACGTGCACTCATCTTCTGAAGGAGAGTTGCCTGAACGAGATAAAAATATTTCGGGGGCTACGCTGAAGCCGAAATCCTGAGTGCCTGCCATAATTTGAACAAATGGGTTAAAGGTGTTAATGAGAGAAAAAAAAGAGCAGGTACGCTATGAAAAGAGGCCGGTGGTTGTACCTTATGTACAGCCCCCCCCCCCCCCCCCCCCCATTTTTTTTAACCTGAACGCGCAAGCATCCACCGCCGAGTCGATAAATGGCGTATGATGGAGCACAGCGGGGAAAAGAACGAGAATACGCGCGCGCGCGCGATGAGCAGTCCTGTGCGGCTGTCTTCTGCTAGGCTATTCCGAGAATAGGACACCACCCCCGCATCTTTTGAGCACCATTATCGTCATCTTTTATTGCGATAGCAATTATATGGACCGTTTCGACGGGTTTTTGCCGTCATGTCTCGTAAAAGTCCAAGTTGATAACATTCCCCCGCGCATCGTATGTTCTACCGCGGGTAAAAGCGCGCGAGCAGGGGCGACGAACGCGGCCGAAGCAGAGATCAAACGAGCCTGCGCATTTCCGTCGCTCGGAGGGCGCATGCGATGACATTACCCCGCTCGGGAGGCCTGCCGTCGAAGCAGACAGGAAACGCGCCGCCCGTCTTGAACAAGCATGAAAAGACGCGAGCGGGTGGCGGGGGGGGGGGGGGGTGTCGCTCGAGCAGCAACTTTGAACTTTGATTCTAAGGGTGCGGTCGCGATCGCTGGCGCGCGCGCTATCTCAGGAGCCATCAGCTGGCGGCTCGTATACCTTTTCTACATGCTGCGCTGTCAATGCCAAGTGAGTATGCGGAAAGAGCATCTCTCCCTAGAGCGGCCGTAGTCTCTTACACCCGCGTTTTGTAGTTACGCGAAATGGGATACAAAAGAGTTAGCTGCCAGCCTGACTTCCGTATAACACTACAATTTGTTGCTATCGCATTTATTGCTTCGCCCTTGCGGGGAAACTGACTTTTCTTCTGAACGCTGCCATCAAGTTAAAAAGAAAAGGTCGAATGATTACGCGTGAGATGGGCGGGATCTCTATAGATCGATCCGCTGATTATACGTGCGTATCAGCATTGCTTTTTTTTCTTTTTTCTGTTGTCACGCAGCACTTTCCTGGGGCAACAAAGATGTCTGCCACGGCAAGCCAAAAACAGGACAAAAGAGCAAGGTGAAAAAAGTAGACGGGGTTGGGTCCGTTCCGTATAACAGCCTGGCAGAAGAAAGCTGCGCCGGACTGTTCACTGCGCGCATGCGCGTATTCTCGTTCATTTCTCCGCTGCACTCCGTATACGGCACTTCTCAACTCGGCGGTCGACGCTCGCGCGTTCAGATTAAGAAATGTGCGGCTGTATATAAGTTTTCACACAGCCTGAAGAATGTATGAAGCAGGCATGGGGTGCGTGTCGCCTTATCCACCCCCAACAAACTTGCCACTATCTGTTCCCGTTTGCATAAGAAACTATATAGGGCGTGGGTAAGTCTTGCAACTCATGTTCCGAGAAGCCAAAAGACAGATACGTTAGATGCAAGTCAGGTGTTTACATGGTTGCCACTGTCATGCGGGCGTGTATATTGGACAAACCGGGCGATGAGCGAATATTAGCTTGAGAGAGCGTCTGTCTCCGTTGAGGGCTACAGGCGGTTTGCACTTGTCAACGCACTGCAAATATTGTGGATGTGAACCGATTGCGCGGGAAACCGATTGTTTGATCCGGCATAAACATCAAGACAAGAGGGAAATAATGGAAGCTATGTACGTACATTAGGCAATTTTAGTTTAGTAATAGCGGGGCTTAAGGATAGCGTTACCGTGCCGCAAACGTTCGTTGCGGACAGCGCATTTTAGTAGAGCGAGGTAGCGTTTACGTGCTCAAGCTGTGACGGTCGCGTTTTAACGCTATGAATGCGTTGAAAACGTATTAAAAAAACTGAAAATGCTGGCCTTTATTTCCGCATGCAGCAATATTGCTATATTTTTAGTAATAATAAAAGTAAATAAATATGAACAACTCACCAAAAGGGAAAATTTATGTGTTGCAGATTTTTTTACATCGATCTTGTTAGGCCTAGGAACGTTCGAAACGGGAAGCGATATCAAAATCCCCGCTAAGTTATCCGTAATACTCGGTCGTCGAAGCTGCCTGAAGGCAAGCGAAGCCATTTTACACAGTCGTTTGCTACGAAAGAAGAGAATCCGTCCACATAAACCCTAAATTCACTCCGAAGCTGGCGTTCAAAACAGCCACCATGTTTCACGTACATTACGTATAACCACGCAAACACGGTAACACTAAATCTAAAAAATGGCGTTTACGGGGAACGCTACGCATCGATTAGCGTATTGCGCATGCGCATTTCGATCCCGCTATTCCACTAAGTCTGCTAAAACTATAAATGTCTATTAACGGCGAAGGGAAAACGTGTATAAGCCATCCGTCTGTTGCCCTTAGCCTCCTTTTTAGAAGGAGCGATTTTTAAATTGTACAGTGTCATCTTGATTAACGCGGGAAGTTTTCTTTGCACGTTTATGTTTGTTACTTTTACTTGTTTGATTGTTTTGAGCGCACGTGTATGCTCCACGCGTTCTGGCATGATTACATCACTTGGACGACTCAGCTCCTTTGAGGTGCGGTTGGCCTTTGTATTTATTCCTGTCGCTTCTAACATACTGCAGTGAGTCAGCGGTCATGTCGTTAGCTTCTTTGAACTTTGTCCTCGTCTGTTTAGCGCTGTAAGCTGTCACAAATGACCTTCATCGACTGGCCTAGATTTCCCTTATTGAAGGACCTACGGTTCGTCCTGTCAGAGGCGCACTTACCTTTGTCGTAGATGGCTTGCAACGAGAAACAGAGTAGGCGCCGGGAGCCGAGCAGTTACTTCTGGCGGTGAGGAACTCCACGATAAAGAAGCCCCTTGGTGTGTTATCTGGGGGATGCTGAAACAGTGCGAGGCACGTCATTCTTAGCGCGGCAGTCAAGTCTGATATGAACACGTTAAATATAAAGGAACAGCGCATGAGGGTAGACGAAGAAAGACACATGGCACTGCATAACAGCTTGCATAAGACAGCACAAGGCCGCCTTGCAATAAACTAGCCTGAATGGGGCTTCGCGCCGATCGTTTGAACGTTTCGAGGTCTTATTTAAGCAGAAATTGCAGCTATGTAAACAAAATTGTTGTGGTAGAGACGCCGTAGTGGAGGACTCCGGAAATTTCGACCACCTAAGGTTCATGATTTCTTCTTGACCTAGGGTTCTTGATGGGACTGGTGATTTTCAAAGGGGTCTGAAAGAACACTTATGATCTGAAAAAAGAGAAGGTGTCTTCTAGTGCTCTTGCCGAACACTCCGTCTCAAAGGGACACGATATTTACTGTGGCAGTGCGGATGTGCTCGCTACGGAAAGAAATCTAACTTCGCGACTTGATCTCGAATCAGTACTAATCCAAGCTACTGATACCACGCTGAACCGCAATGACGGCACCCTTATGTTTATGCACGCTGTTTGAGTCATCTATTTGCACGTACTTCATCACCACCCTTCTTCCATTGCGTCATTGTGAACAAGGTCCCCGTACGGCAGACGAAACGTCTTTCATTTTAAAGTTCTTTTTGTATTTGGTCGGCGCATTTCTTATACTTTTGACCATGAGGATTCCCGACCAGAGGGGTTTTCGTCAAACTCTTGATTTCATTATATCATCCGCGTGTCGAAGCTCATTACCGCTGATACACATTTAGCGCATACTTCAGAGACAATGGACGGATGGATACCACTTTATTGATTGTCCGGCAAGGTTCAACGCGACCCGAGCTTAGGTCTCCCACGGGGGAACGTCAAGGCCTTGCCTCAACGCCGCCTCACGGGCTTGCTGAACTGCCCACATTTGGATGCCGAGGTCCCAGCTGCGCAGAGCGGCGGCTCACATCGACGACAGGGTCTCCGGAGTAACTGCCATCCCGATAACTATACTACACTCCCACAGCATGTGTTTAAGTGTTGCTAGCCCTTCCTGGCACAATTTGCACGTGTCGTTCTGAAGCTTGTCTGGGTAGATTCGTTTTAGATGGAATGGGTTAGAGAAGATGTGTGTCTGGAGCTGTCTCCAGGCGACGCCCTGCCTTCTGTTCAACTTGGGACTCGGCGGTGGGTATATCCTTAATGGTATCAGGGGTTTAACGTCCCAAAACCACGATTTGATTACAAGGGACGCCGTAGTGGAGGGCTCCGGAAATTTCGACCACCTGGGGTTCTTTAACGTGCACCTAAATCTAAGGACACGGACCTCAAACGTTTTCACCTCCATCGAAAATGTGGCCTCCGCGACCTTCGGGGAGTATATCCTCCTGGCGTTTATAGATACGCTTTTGTGATGTCATTATAACTAGTGAGCCTATATCGCTTTCTACACGAGGAGTATTCTCTATCGTGCGAGAGGAGTTTCCCTGTTCGATGGACGAAAAAATTGCGACACACACACAAGCGCTTCATAAAACGAAGGGGACCATCACGGTCTACAGCTATATCCGAGCACTTTTTATTGGACGTCTGCACTATAGCTCTCCCATGCTTTGTAAATCCTGCGAATCAGACCACCGAGCACGTCAGAGCGTGCAAGCGCAGGCAGCACGCGTTTACCTGGGCCTATGTACTGCGAAGCACCTCAGTAGCTGGTACAGTTATATTGGTTCGCGACCATCCGATCACAACTTGCGTCACAATCGACGCCTTGAGGGCTCACATTCGCCCCATTTTGCGTTTGAAATCCAGCCGCCTCGCGTACCTAAGAGAACAACGACATTGTTGTCTAATTTAGTCACCACCTATCTTGTTTTCCTGCCATCCGGCTTCACTGTCCTCGACACGTTCACCATCAGCCTTATGGTGCTTACGTCAACACGAAGTGGGCCTATTCGTTACAGAAATGAGAACGATTGGCAACCTTCCTACATTTCCCTTTAATAAGCAAGCAGCCATGGACTATTTTGCGTACTTTCTGTGTTGACTGAATTCACATTTACACGGATGGCTCTACTACTCAGAGCAGCTCCACCGGCGCAGCGGTCATCCCATCACGACATATCAGTCTCAGATAAAAAATCTCACGTGATAACATCGACTGGTCCTGAACTTATTGCCCTTTCTAGGTGCCGTTGAATCTATTAATCAAAATCGCCTAATCGAAGGGCTGCAGCCCTGTTCTCTGCGACTCAAAGCTGGCCCTACAGTGTATTGTCAGCTCTTCGTCCCGGATCCTGCGAACAGCTTGCGTCCGAGATACGAGAAACGCACCACCATGCGATCGAGAAAGGATACGACATCGTATTTCAGTGGCTGCCAAGCCATCGCGGTATCTCCGGCAACGAGCTCGCCGATAAAGCTGCCAAGAAAGCACACGAAATCACAAATCTTGTTCGCGCGCCTTTATCAACGATAGACGCGGCTCAGCACTTCAGGCAACGCACAGTATGACAGTGCAGAGGTTGTACGCCTCTAATACCCCTGTCACACGGCAAATCTAATGTCATTTACAGCGAATGTCATTTGTTTGTAATGTCATAGGTTTGCACAGGGAAACTGATGTCATTCGATGAAAACGACATTCTCTGTCGAATGAGTTCACGAAACACATTCGCATTCGAGTTCGGACCCAATTCGAGCTCGACGCCAGGGACCTTTTAGGGAGATGGCTGTTAACTTATGTACAGTGCTCGTCAAATGAAACCCGAACACCGGCAGGCCTTCGCAGTGATATAGTGCGCGCCGTCCAGTTAGCACCATGGACAGGTGCGCATATGCGCAGTGCCGTCAAACCGGATGCGCGCGCCTGTCAATGGTGATAACTGGACGGCCCGCACGATACTACTGCGAAGGCTTGCCGCTGTTCGGGTTTCATTTGACGAGCACTGTGCACGCAACGTTTTTAATTTGTAAATGTCTTATTCCTTACTGGATTAACTTATTACTCGTTTGATTATGTAACAGCACGCGCAAAAGTTCCTAAAAGAAAGCTACTTTCAACTGCAGCGGCTGGATGCCGCCCATGTTTCACTTGTGCTCTGTTGTCGTAGTAGCCCTTATCGCGGGTGTTGATCGTCCGACTGCCCGTGTTTGGTGATCAAGGTGGTGACTACACGAATTAGCTGCCGCCGTCTCATTTCTACAGCCGGAGTGTCAGTCGTGCTCCCACGCTTCGGTTCACTGTATTCACGCCCGGTCATATCGTCGGCCATGTTATAGTGTACTAGAATAGCCATGTTGGGTTTCGATTGGCTCTTGGCTTGACTTCGTTTGTGTCGTGCAGCGGTGGCAAGTTGTGTAAAACGGCTGCGTTTATATGCTAGGAGCAGCTTTTTAGTGATAAAAACTGTTTCCGAGGATACACGCATGTCACATGCAAGTTTTAATAGATTTTTATTTCTTTCATAGTCACGGCTCAGGAGGGCTAACGTCACGGTCATCATTTTAAAATGATATTTGTTTTCGTCGTGTGACAGAAGGCAGGTGAAATGACATTAAGTTCACGTAATGTAATTCGCTGTAAATGACGTAAGATTTGTCATGTAACAGGGTTATACTACGAGTTAACCCTAGCAAAAATGCCAATAGGATTTCCTATTGGTCCAATAGGAAATCGCTATTGGTTCTATAGGACATCTATTGGAGCTGTATTGGTTGTATAAGACTTCTATGGGTACCAATAGACACCAACAGCCACCACCTATCGGTGTCTTATTAGACCAATAGAAGTTGTATTGGTCAAATAGGGCTGCCTTTTGGTGTCTTATTGGACCAATAGGAGTTGTATTGGTCAAATCGGTGCTGCCTATCGGTGACTTCTTGGGCCAATAGGAGTTGTATTGGTCAAATAAGTACTCCTATTGGTTTCTTAATGTACTAACAGAAGATGTATAAGGCCAACAGGAGTTTTATTGTTCAAACAGCTACCGCCTATTGGTAGCTGTTTTATAACATCTTATGACTGATTGAGCGCGTCGGACCCGATCCCGATCAAATTTCTTGATCATGATTGGCTATATTATACGCAAGCTGCAGACGGGATCAATTCACTTTTGATAAGTCTGATCTCACGCGACTAAAAGAGTTATATAAAAAGGCTGGCGTGTCGACCACGGCGGTACGGTGTCTCCGTACATGCCGTGCGGTAAACGGGCACTATAGTAAAACACGCTAAAGAAGAACTTGCGAAGGAATCGACAACACACACACCACAGAATAATAATAAAGAAACCGCCATGAGATCACAACCCACGAAACATGAAACCTCTATAAAACGTTTTATAGAGGTTTATAGAGGCTTTAAAACGTTTTAAAGACGTTTTATAGAGGTTTTGTGTTTCATGGGAACCGGCATAGAACCAGCCAGGTGACGAACAAAAAAAAAAAAAGTGAGACGGTTGCGCGGCGTGGCGACGCTGCATGTTATCCCAAGCTTTAAGATAGCTGGGATATATGTAAAGTTTTATAACTATTTATGCTAAGCAAATAAGTAGTGCTGTAAAGATACAGGAGAAAGAATTGTGGATCTGCAACGCGACCGACCGTGCGTTTTGGCGCGCCATCCGCGCTCGGCCGATACGAAGACAAGCCCAGCCTGCGGCCAAGCTAAGCCAAAACGTTGTGTCTGTCGCCATAGCGCGCGCTTTGTGATCTCGATGCTTCACGTAAGCCTGCTTACACGATGTTTGCTTTAATGTGCTTCCGCGACGATAACGTGAAGACTGTGTTCAGCGTGCACCAGATGGAGACGTTCTGAGCCATAATGTCTTGGATTTCGACCGATTTCGACTCTACAAAGTGGCACCAAGAATAATGGCAAGACGAGCAACAACGGCCCATGTGCTCCGATTGTTTGGTGAGTTGAGTGGGCATGGTAGTTACTCCTATTTAGTATTTATTTGATATCACCTTTTTTTTGTATTCAAACTTGGGACGAAGCCGAAAGGTCGGGAAAACAAGTCCCTCGTCCTTTGTCTCCGGTATTTGATGACAGCGAGACCCAGCAACGCCTCGATTGCAAGTCCACACGCCTCTCAGAAGTGAATGATTGAGCGCATATATTAGTTGCAGTTTGTTTTGTGTTTGTCAGTATGCACAAAAAAACGTAGCATAGATTAGAGGTAAAGGACAGGCGCCCTGCTCGTGAGTGTAGTTGGAGTCTCGCAAGCCCTTGTAAGTATTTACAACGTGCGTGTTAAGCCGAAAACGCGTTTATCGCCTCATAGTAAAACGCTCTAGTCGATGCTGTTTGTGTGTTGTAGTGCGCCAATCGGCTTTCATACTTGTTCGACATAATGTCACACAAGAACCACAGAAGGCCACATGATAATCATTATACAAAATGTGCATAGCATATGTACTGCACTGGTGCGATTTTTTATTTCCATTTTTTTATTTTTACATATGCAGCCCCAATTAGGGCTATCGCAGGAGTGGGTTTATTAATGTTGTTGCTTAATTGCATAAAGCACGTGTGTTAATCCAACTCATTGCAGCCTGACTGCTGTGTTGGGCTCGCAACGATATGGAATCTAGGCTGCCTTTACTACTGTCTTACATATTACCGTTGCTCATCGTGAATCTACCCTAGCTTAATTTATTTCATGCCATCTTTAAGTTGAGATTTAGTGGCATGCTCTAGGTATGATAGCCGCACCACCATCGTGAAAAAGAGCACGTCACAGATAGTAAGTGATTATTGAGTTGCTGTAATTTAAGGACGAGTTGCAGTTCATTCTTGGGTACAGCTCAAAAAACACAGGCGCAAGCGTGTAAACGGGATAGGTGCTGCTTAATTAAAAAAAATTTTGCCCCTTTCTTTCCTTCCTTTTTTGCCGCAAAAGTTTGCCGATATATTGTTTTCTTCAACGCAATAAGCCACAGTTGGGTGTGTAATATTTCACTCAGTTTTTGCTATAGTTCAGCTGCTGCAACATTGTGACATGTGCAGTGAATTAAGGTCTAGATTAATTTCTCACTGTGCCGTCTACTGTTCTATACATTGCTTGAGGTAACTTTAATTAAACTTTATGTGTTACTGTTTTGATTTCTGGCTCTGTTTATTTACAGAACTTTCAGGCACTTCCTTGAGTGCGGATGAGGCAGTCCAGAAGAAATTGCCACAAGACATAGTTGCCTTGGCAAAATAGTTGCCCGCAAGATCGCCACCATCATCAAGGGCCAGAAGAAGCACTTGTAGGTTTGATTATGAGAATAGTTTGAAACATATGCCTCATCATCCACTGTGATTATCATTGCAGGGGCGCTGCCACAGTGTGGGCCTTCTGCATGACGACAAGACACCATAAAACACTTGCGCAAGACTAATTCTAAGGGGACTGAGAAGTGGGCAAATACAAAAATATACAATGCCAGCAGGCAAAATACAGAACCAATAGGCCAATATAATCCAATTGGCTAATAGAGAACCAATACACCAATATAGGTCCAGTAGGCTGATATAGAACCAATAGACCAATAGCCCAATACAGTTCCATAGACCTATAGAACCAATAGACCAATAGGTGTCAATAACCCAATAGGCTATTGGTTTTGATTGGGAATTTTTGCTAGGGAAAGCTTCCCCTAATGGAGAACCTGGCATGCCTATGGCATTAACTTAAACTGCTGTTTGTAGTGGCCAGGTAGGAAATTGCTCAGTTGCATATAGGTAGGGTGACCATCCGACTCGCGAAACTGTCCTGCCTTGAGGGCTCTTGTTTCATGTTCTGAAGAGATGCAAAATCTTCAAAAAAGTCCCACATACACATTTAATTATTATTGTTCAGCAGCACCTTGTGCTCGGCTGTATCTGTCCACCTTGCTTGAGGATGAGCTTGGAGTGCGAGGCTCTGCGAGCACACCAGGCTTCCAAAAAGTCGGGTACCTGCGCGGTTCATGGCAGTGACGAATGCTTTCGTTGCTAGCCAAAAGCATATCTATCAGCCATGGCCAATGGTAAGACAATCGGTGGTGTGGAAACTAAGCCACAGCTGTTTTTTGGGTGACTTCTTTTTGAGCTGCCAAATTTTCATGTTAATATTACTATACTTTAAAAGAGTTCAATGTTGGGCAAGTTGGTGTTTTGATGTCAATATCATTGTAAGAATCCACAGGGTTATATATCCTCAAGCTGCGCAGGTGCACTGTCACAACGACCCCAAGGAGATAATCAAACAAAAATTATAAAACCAGGCACGAAAGAAATTGCCTTTCCGCATTGTACAGCGCAATCGTTGTTGCTTACACACTCCTCACTTGCTTGTCTGATAAAAAAAAGCCTCCAACATTTCATAAGCTGTGATTTGCTTACTTTGGCCTAGTATTTTTGCATGGTTCACATTGGAGCACACCATGCAGCGGTCAATAAGATGACTTCTCTGCTTATTAGTCAGATTTTTTTCGTGGTATTATGGTATTAATAACTTTGTTTTCGTGTCAAAGTATATTAGAGCGATGTATAAGATAGCTTTGCTTATGCAGATATGTGGTCCCCCTACATGTACGAGTTTTATTGCTGTTTTATTTGGCCCGAGGACCCGGCAGCAAACAGACGGTGAGCCACAATGATGGTGATGATACACGACGAAGATGAGGATGCATGATGATGATGTACAGATGAGGTGTACAACAAATGCCCACAGCATTGATACAGTAGTCTGCATCATGAGTCGTCTTGTAAATTCTATATCTTCGTAAAAAAACCAAAAACTCCAATCTAAATCTGTGGTCTTTTAGATATCATATAACGGTGCCACGAAAATTGGGGCTCTTTCACATTTGCGACTTACGAATGTCTTGTTACGCTCGTGTGGTTTGTGTGACTGTTTGCGACTGTGGTGACTGAGTGGCAACTCGGTGCAACCAGTGTTCACTAGCGAGTGCAAACAGTTCGCGGCCACATAAAAATGCCGTGCGATTCATGCCATTCACATTTCTTTGCGTGACCATCATCCATAGGGTGCGCAGGTTCACCCTTTCCCCTTCCCCCCCATTGGCGGAGTCTGAAAGAAAGCAATCTTCGCAGTGGATGCAAAAATGAAAATGAAGCACTTCTCACAACAGCCTGCCTTTGGGTCCCTGAGGGGAAAAGGTGGGAATTAACTGTTCTTGAAATGCAAACATCAGGAGTCTTGGCCGCCATTATCGTCAGAAAACCTGCATGGCCATAACTAGGGCTCCACGTTTTCGGAGCTTGGTTTCCTTGAAATTCGCAAGGTGTTTTCGGAGTAAATTTTTTGGGAGAGAATTCGGCATTTATCGAAGTTGTATTTCTCATAAATCTCCAATGCTCCGAATTTCGGGTTTAATTTTGCATTATAAGTTGTTGCAATGTGTTCTGGTTAATTTTACGTCCAGTGAAAATGCGTTGCAGTGTTGCTCATAATCCTGTTTTCCATCCTTTCATTTTTCTCACTTCCTGTTCATTTACCCTGTTAATAAGGCTGTTCATGTGCACTGCTGTAACTCGCCACAGTGTACTTTTGGGGGGAGCAGGAACTAGTCAAGCTGTTATTATTATGTCAACTATATTATTATTATTTCTCAATACTCCAAAATTTAGATGAAATGATATCTGAACCTGAAAACATGCAAACACACTAAGTGTATTTTAGAAGTCTGGGTGTTTGAGTGCACAAACAGTATACATAAAAGCACAAATACCTAAATACTAAACACCTGCGTTTGTTCGTATTACAAACTTAAAGCTTGTTAGAGACGCAAGCACGTTTTATGAGGTTGCTGCTGCTGATGGAGGTGCGCTCCTTTCGATTGATGATTCTCAGCTTTGGAAATGTCCTTTGAACATTAAAATGCCCTTTTAGTTCTGAGTTATAGGATAAATCGGAATTGTCAAAAATTTTATAGGATTTTTTCGGATTATCCGAAAGTCTTAACCCTGTCCAACTGAGTCAGGGTATGGGGCAGACTTAGTGCCCCACTTAGATGATAAGAGGAGGATGCCACCCCCCTCACTGTCTGTGCACATGCCTGTGACTGACCCAAACAGTGCCTTCTGCCAAAGCAACCATTCGCAACTCATTGCGGTTTCTGCGAGTCGTCAGCGTGATTGAGCCCCAATTGCCTGTGGGCTTCTGTCTGCTAGTGTTATGTGGTTTCATGCATTGCATAAAATTTCACCCCCCTCCCCCCATGTTTCTGCACGTGATAAAAATATATCAGCAAGCCTCAATCTAATTGCATTGAAGCATAATGACAGTGTGAGCATCGTGTGTGCAGTTAGTTTTACCACATCTCTGCACATGACGTGAGCTCTGCTGCAGAGGTGAACTTCTCTGTGTTATCGCACGATGCTTCTAGTCTAGCAGGTAACTATATAAGTCTCAAGAACTACTACAGGCGGAACGTTAATTGGAGGCTGTGCTCCCACAGACAAAGCAGAATATAGCTTCTTGTAAATTTCATATTCCGCAAAATTTTGCTGCAGGGTGTGCTCACACCACTTGAGGCTGTAGTAGTGGGTGACAGGCTCGCTTGAGTAAAAGAGACTTATGGCCTAATTATAGACTTTGACATGGAAGTGTGCGAAATAAGAACAGCACAGTGCAGTGGCGGGCCATTATAGGGTTTTCATGTCTTTCACTAATAAACGCAAATCAGGCACCCATGTCGCACAACGCTTTCCATAGGTACCGCTCTCAAACACACGCCAACTGCTGGACCTCGGGAAAATACTTGGACCTATGTCTTCTCCTTCTCGGCAACATCAGATTTTGAAATTTCTGTTCAGGTCTCGAGGACGTTAACTTAATTGAAAACTGTAAAGTAACTTACGGCACAACTAATTACGTTGTGATACCACAATCATAATTATTTTCTTTGTTCTTTTTTCCTTTTCTTTTCCTGCCCTCCTCCTTCTAGGGCCTTTCTGTCACTGCTGTTAATGCTGTAATGTATTATTGATAAGATATGTTACATCGGTCGTGTGTTACATTTCTGCTGACATTGCAGGTTTGGCAGAGATTAGGTACACTCACAGTGTACACAAACCAGAAAGGTGGCATCATTGATGACCTCAGAGAACAAGACCAAGGATTGGCTGTACGTGTCTCCAATGCTGGGTGTAGGGACAAAGACTTGGCTCATGTCAAGGTGCGTGTCCAACCTGCAGTTGCCTTGCAAGTTTGACGTGTAAGCTCATGTGGCATTTGAGTAGGTGACAAGGTGCAATGAGATACACACCAATTTGTTTGACGATGACAGTGAGGTTTTTTTCTTTTACATAATCTCTTTCATAATGAACTGTTCATCACTGTAATGTGTGTACCATTATGTGGACTCTCTCTCTAAACGGAGTCCCAAAAGACTAGGGAATGGGTGCTATTATCAGTAGCGCCATATCATCATTAGCCCTTGTCATGCAGGACCTGATGATCTGCAACCTACCCTGTCCTGTGTGAGCTATTTCCATTTTATGTTTGCAAACTTCTTTTTTGTCACTCCACCCACCTTTTGACGTTGTCGGCCGTGCTTCTGATCTCTTACCATCGATCTAACTGACCAATGGTTATCTGTCTTCCTCATGATGTGACCTGCCCAGGCCTGTTTTTTCCCTCTTAATGTCAACTACTCGAATGTGCAAAAGCTGTCCTTATGTAGTGGATAGAATGCCTAACCACTACATAAGGATGGTTTTTTGTGCATTCGCTCCCTCGTGAACAACAAACCCGTATGGGTTTCAAAACGTCAAATTGAATAGTTTTCTTTTGCTCCTGATTTTGGAAGGTGCTCATTTTTTCTACAGTGTTCGCTCCTCGCCAGACGATATTTCGTTGAACCCTTGACTATGGGCGTCTCGCTGTGCAGGCAAAGCTGGCAGACTTCCAAGCTGCGGGAAATCAGGCAACCCTGGAGCTCATGGACTCCTGGTCCCTGCTGGCCATTCAAGGTGCACCCAGTTTTCCATATTACCACAAAGCCTAAGCTCCGTAAACCCTTCAATCATACCAGTTACAGAATTTCATTCCGAAACCCAGACGTGCCCATGGACGAATTTGCGTAAGATAGCACACTGACGCACCACCTGGGAGGGACGACAGAAACACGCCGCATTGCCGCCACTTCTTTTTCATTGCACAAGAATTAGGCGAAGCACTTTCAAGAAATTCCAAAGAGCTGTGACACTATGGTATCATTAGCAAAAAGTAAACCACAAGACAAACCCACTGCTTGCTTTATCAAGAATGTGGTATTTCTGCAACGTAAAATACAAAAAAAAGACATTTTATTAGATAGTAGTTTTTTTTGCCTAGATGGTGCCACAATAGCAGACTTCTGCGATATTGGCAAATGGTGCGTCTGGATTTCGATATGTGGAGCATGTGGGGAGCTTCACAACTCCTATGGATGAAGAACTCTAGCATAAGCCAAGATGGAGAAACACAGACATAGATGCAGACTTATAGCGGCTATTTAGGTGTTGAAAGGTATTATAGCAGGTTGATGGCAGGAAAGGCGAGACAGGACAGACTGTCACTTATGATTGATTTTAATGGACAATTGTTCACAAAAGCTGTAGTTTGTGCAGTTAACCACATCACCACGTGCCATTGTGCAGGGCTTACAATGAGGACATTTGATTGCGGAAGCATCTAAAGACTTCCGATTTAATTGTTCAGAAAGCCTGTGTTTTTTTTTTTACCCTTCGAGTGCAATATAGGGAGCACTGAGGCACAAGGTTGAGTGCGTGCAAACTTGTCCTGCCTCAGTAACTTCCCAGAAATAGAAAATTTCTCTGAAATTTCATTTTTAAATGCCTGATATTTAAAAGCTTGAACGGCTTCTTGTTCAGGGGGAGCTGGCCCGTAGATGAGCTGTGCTTATGTGTGCTTTCTCGACGTACGTGCGAGGTTTGCAAGCCTGGACGGGGGCAGTGTCCCTGTGGTTGTGCCTTTATTTACGGAAGGCCACTCGCACATTTGGCTCTGCATTGTGTGCAGTGTGGTTGTAAAGCACTCTTCTCCAATACAGTGGCTCTGTTCAAGCACCGGGATAGCACCACACAGGAATATGCTGAGGCTTTCCATATTAAACATAAGGGGGGTCGCCTGTATCAGTCAAAACCACCACTAAATACTTACAGCAAAGAAGTGTCACCTGGAAAGGTGTTAGTGAAAAGATGCGGTGTTATAGTGGCCTGTGTTTGCACCTAGGAATGATGCGGCGGGTCACATGTTGTTCTTGCTCGATAGCTTTCAGTTGATAAAGTGCTGAGTCGTTCCCTTACCTGTCCTTGTCCCAGTTTGCGCTTGAAATTTCAATTATGCATATGTACCAACTAGCTTGTCTTTCTGTCTTACTTCAGCTTAACTGCTACTCCTTTTTAATGCTAACGGAGGCTTACGCATAAGTGTGAAGGTGCACTCCTTGGCACCGTCAATAGAAGGTTGTAACTTGAACTGTCACAGTACAGGTGTCTCAAGAGAGAACACAGGGTTTTGAGATATTGGTGGTTCAGGAGCCTTCAGTGGTGCTCATTGGCTGTGCACTGTATCAGTGGCAGGTCTCCAAGGCTGCCCAAGAAGAAAGTTTGCCCTCTCTCTTTCAGGACCGGCAGCAGCTGAGCTGTTGCAGCCACTTGTGGACTGCACAATTGGCATCGCTGCACTTCATGCGGGGTGCCACAGTGACCCTGCTGGCATTCCGGGCTGCAGGCTCACCCGCTGTGGATACACAGGGGAGGACGGCTTGGAGGTGTTGTTCTATGAAGGCCCCCCTCTTGTGTCTCATGCAAAGGTGGCCTTGAAAAAAAGCTGCTGTGAGAGAGTAAAGCAAGGAAGATCACGTGACGGTCTAAGCTATACAAAAGCAAATGAAAGCATGACTGCGTTATATACACATATATATAT